>NW_027248509.1:225000-239938 GCF_031021105.1 Erythrolamprus reginae
ACCTCCAGGTGGCCTCAATGACTCTCTAAACCAAAAGTCTTCAAACTTGGCAACTTTAAGACTGGTGGACGTCAACTCCCAGAATTCTCCAGCCAGCTTTGCCAAGGCTGAGAAACACTGATCTAATACATGTTTGACAAAATAAATAAATAAAATAGATGAAATGTCCCTTGCCAGTTTTTTGCCCCTGGAGCTGAGCAGATAGCAACTCCCCCTACACACATGAGTAGTTGCAGTTTACATTAAAGGAAACGCTCCTTCTACCCACTCCAGTGGGGCCCTTTGGCCTGAGGGTCTAGGGGATATTTGGGGAAGGGGGCATGAGTCAGCAGTTCCCCCCTTTTTTTGGCCGAGCGGTGTGCCTTTCACCATTATTTAGGTGCCAGGAGAAAGGGGTCCCTAATGCAGGGAATTCTTCCTGGTCCTGGGCAGAAATTATACAATGGATTTTAAAAAGCATCGATGGCTCAATTTTGGCTGCTTTAAACCTGTGGACTTCAATTCCCAGAATTCCCCAGCCAGCCATGCTGGCTGGAGAATTCTGGGAGTTGAAGTCCACAGGTCTTAAAGGGGCCATATTTGGACACCTCTGTTCTTAGAGCAGCATTTCTCAACCTTGGCCAATTGAAGATATAGGGACTTCAACTCCCAGAATTCCACAGACAACACAGAGGGCTGTAGAATTCTGGGAGTTGAAGTCCACAGGTCTTAAAGGGGCCATATTTGGACACCTCTGTTCTTAGAGCAGTGTTTCTCAACCTTGGCCAATTGAAGATGTATGGACTTCGACTCCCAGAATTCCACAGACAACACAGAGGGCTGAGATAGATAGATAGATAGATAGATAGATAGATAGATAGATAGATAAATAGATAGATAGATAGATAGATGATAGATAGATAGATAGATAGATAGATAGATAGATAGATAGATAGATAAGGAGAGAATATATATGATATATGAGATAAGGAAAGACAATTGGACAGGGGACGATAGGCACATAAGTGCAATTCTGGGAGTTGAAGTCCACAGGTCTTCAAACTGCCAAGGCTGAGAACCACGGTCTTAGAGGAAGGTCCATTGGTGCGTTTACGCATCACAGGAATCTCAGGTTTCTATGTCGCCACAGCCCAATGTCCACGCACATCGTCTTGAAGACTAACAGGTCAAACTAGTTTCCCGGAACATGTTGTGTTGCCAACCCTGCAACATATTGGGTTCCATCCAGTACATGTTGTGCAAACCCAACTACCCCCTTCAGCATGACTTACTCCCAGGAAGCCCTGGTTATTTTGTGGGTACAATACATTCTCCCCTTCCGCTTTGGGGTCTGTGTTCACGCAGCATAGGACAGAGGTCTTCAAAATACAATACAAAATAATGTCTCTTTTTAGTACAATAAAAGGCGAGTTGATTAGGACATCATTCATTATTACTGAATTAACTCCTTCCAAACTTGGTAAAATGAGGTCCCAGATCATTGGGGGTAAAGATTCCGACTCTGTAAACTGCTTAAACTCTGTAAAGCAGCATATAAGTCTTTTAAAAAATCTTTATTGGTTATTTACTACATAGAAAAAAAGCATAGATACATACAAACAAGACAAAATAAAGCATTATGCTTTATATATTAAGTAACTTTGGTATCCGAATTTAAAGTGGATACCTGCTATATAGCAGGATATATTTTGGTTTGCAGTTTATTCATTTGCAACCATTTCAATTCCTACTTACTAATACACGTTAATCTCCTTAAATTATCAATACCTATTTCTCTATGTTATCTTTTGTTTCAACTATATTTATTCTGTGGTATAGTGGTTCATGATTAAAGCAATCTTAAGTTCCTGAATTAACTCCTTTTTTTCCAGTAAATTATTTTTTCTCCTCCATCACAAGACATACAATACAAAATAACTTCTCTTCACCTGCCATGCTCGTCTGGGCTTTAACTGATCAGGTCAATCCTCTTCCAGGTTCTAACCGCGACTGTCAAGCATTGAGCTACACACTTTTAAGCACCTTAACATAGCAGGAACACATGTGAATTTTATGCCTCTCCTTCCTGTTATTTAATCAATGGCTAAGCTTGTCAACCCAAACATAACCCTGGTGTTAACAAAGTTACACTTCCAAAGTGTTTGAGTTGGGGAAGAAGAAGCGAGAGAGAGATGGGACAATTTCCAGACTCCAAGCAAATGTGGGTCCATTTCCCAAACTTGGAGTTTATTTCAAGCCTTCTTTCAAATTTCAGTTGTTATTAAATGTGTGGGAGTTCACACCATTGGACAAACTGTTCTTTTCCATGTATGGCCCACTCCCCCAGCTGTTTAAATAACTAAATAAACTAAATAAAATAAATGTTTAATAAATCTATGCTTCTATGTTTCTAAATAAACTAAGATCCAGCTAAGTTCAGATAACAAAAGTGCATCTCTAAGATATCACAAAAGTTTGGTGTGTGTCTTTTTTAAATTACAGGAGGCTGAAAGGACAACCAGTCTAGGTTAAAATGAGGCTGTTTGAGCTTACATTCACATTGAACTTACATTAGAATTTGTTAAACGTACGTTTAGGATTCTACACCAATCCTAAACCTAAGTTTAACAAACTCTAATTTAGGCCTAACCCTAAATGGCTTAAGGCCAGACTATTTTCTACCACCAGTGAAGGGTTGCAAAAAAATTTACTACCTCCCTGTGGCCCTGGCTTATTTTGTGGGTGTGCTTACCAGCCATGTGATTAGGTAGGAGTGGCTTGGTCATGTGACCGGCCAACTTGACGTCACTCACGTCAAGGGTTTGGGTTAGGGTAGGGTCTCTCCTTGCCTCAAAGAGATACAATTTGCCTATCTATTTACTATTGCTAAACATCCAAAACATACTCTTTACTTGTATGCATATATGCCATATGTGTACATACATATTACACACAGACACACAAAAATAGACATTATCTACTATGTATGTAAACACGCATGCACAGCTCTTCTAAAATTATACATATTCAACCTCATTTACTGCGATAGGAAAAACATACCCAGAGCCTAGAAGGGGAAAAAATAAAAAAAAATTCAAAACTTTTCTACCGGTTATGCATACCTGACCAAAATTTATTGTTTAAAGTTGGAGACCCCTGGACTGCTGTGCTTTAAGGGCCACCTAGAAACCAAGAATGGGTTCCTTGGATTGCTACTCGCTGGAGTTTGGATGGGTCAGCCCCTGTTGTTATTGCAAGGTGAGGACATCGGCCTAAGAGTACCATCTACACCTGGGGGCATCTGTGGCTTAGTCACCTCCCTACCCCATCACCTGGTGGGTGGGAGGGGGTGGTTCTGATCCAGTTTCTATTAAATTATCCCAAAGGTAATTTTTTTTTTCCACAAAAGGCAATTAAGCAGACCTCATCCCCCCCCCAAAAAAATGGACTTTTTTTGTTTTTGCTTGAAGATGTTTCACTTCCCGTCCAAGAAACTTCTTCTGCTCTGTCGAATGAGAACAGAAAGAAGCTTCTGAGATGAGAAGCGAAACCTCTTCAAGCAAAAACAAAAAACCGTCCAGTTGCCTTTTGGGGAAACGGACGGGAGGGAGGGGAGAGAAGCACCTTTGGTACAACAAGATAATAATTTGAGAGCATTTATTAATTTGTTTGTTTGTTTGTCTTACAAAATAATAATGCAAATACCAAAGATACAAAGCAATAAGAGAAGTCGAATGTAATATCTAAAGTTAATCCCATAATAAAACCCATTTATTACAAAAAGACATAATCACATGCATACACACCATTTATACAATTTGGCCATGAATATGTACAATTTTCAAGGAGAATTTATGGAGATTTTCAATCTCCAATTTATGGCGCTTCTCAATCTCCAATTTATGGAGATTCTTAATCATCCTCAGTTGAACAAGACTTAGTTGTCCCAAAGGTGTTTTTTTGGAAAAAGTAAGCAACTGGAACTATAATGCTCGAAAAATTAGAGGGCACATTCAAAGAACACATCCTAGATCTGAATGAATGAAATATTCTCATAGAATACTTTGTTCTGTACAGAGTTGAATGGGCACAACCGCATGTGAAATTGATTGTCAATCAGTGTTGCTTCCTAAATGGACAGTTTGATTTCATAGAAGTTTGGTTTACTTGGAGTTATATTGTGTTGTTTAAGTGCTCCCTTTATTCATTTATTTATTTTGAGAAGTGTATATTGGGTATCCCCTTGAAAACATTACAAGAAATGTTTTCATTTTTCCTATTTTAGTTCTCTTCAGTTCTCTTCGAAGAACGGAAGAAGCTCCTCGGATGAGCAGTGAAAAGTCTTCAAGGAAAAAATGCTAAGAAAGTCCAGTGTCTATTGAGATGATAATAATATAATAATAATAATAATAATAACAACAACAACAACAACAACAACAACAACACTGGTCAACACAAAAAAATCATCAGAAAAGGTGATATGTCTGTTTTATGTAGTTTGATGTGCTGATTCGAAAAATATTCTTAGTTTGCTCTATCGCATAAAGTTCCTGATATAGAAGCGTTTTTGTTATTACATTATTTCTACATTTTCAATGTATGCAGTAATTACTGTTTTCTTAATGTCGCCAGTATATTTCCTACACCTTATAATGAGGATGCTGCTCTGTGGAAACTATACCTGCTACAGAAAAACTATATACTGTATATATTTTGAAATCAGAACAAAAAAATGATTCAGAAAAGTATAAGGTCAACTGCGATGATTACAAAAATTATTTTTGTACACTTGTGTAAAAACAACAACAACAACAACAACAACAACAACGAGTTGGAAGGGACCTTGGAGGTCTTCTAGTCCAACCCCCTGCTTAGGCAGGAAACCCTACACCACTTCAGACAACTGGTTATCCAACATCTTCTTAAAAACTTCCAGCATTCACAACTTCTGGAGGCAAGCTGTTCCACAGATTAATTGTTCTAACTGTCAGGAAATTTCTCCTTAGTTTTAAGTTGCTTCTCTCCTTGATTAGTTTCACCCATTGCTTCTTGTCCTACCCTCAGTGTGCTTTGGAAATAGGTTGACCCCCTCTTCTTTCTGGCAACCCTTGAGATATTGAAGCACTGCTACCATGTCTCCCCTGGTCCTTCTTTTCATTCAACTAGACACACCCACAGTTGACTTTTTATTCCTAAGCTTTTCACCCGTAAAAATAAGGTGCTCTTTGCCACATCCTTGGCCTGGGTTTTGGCTTGCAAGCATCAAGATGCAAAATGTTAACCATCTCTGGATTGTGCCCATGTGTCTCAATCCTATTAAAAGGAGTCACTCAAGGAATCATATCTAAGAAAGGTTTGGGAGAGAGCTGGTCTGGGGTTTGCATTCAAAAGGCCCAGATTCAAATCCACTCTGAACCAAGTTTAGGGGACTCTGACTCTCTGTGTGTGTGTGTGTGTGTGTGTGTGTGTCGTGTGTCTCTCTTACTTTCCCACCTCTCTCTCTCTCCTTCTCCCTCCCTCCCAGTAAAATTAAGAGACTCCCGACAGGTAAATCACCTGGAACCCTCCAAGATCAAGGCAGACTATTACCATGATGGATGAATTGAGCTGGAGGTGAAGCCGATGGAGTCAATGATATTTTAAGGCTGCAGAGAGTTTTTCAAACTGCTGAGGTTAGTTGGGGGAAAGATCAGAAGCAACCTGAGAAAATATTATTTGACTGAAAGAGTAGTAGATGCTTGGAACAAACTTCCAGTGGTTGGTAAATCCACAGGAACTCAATTTAAACCTGCCTGGGATAAACATAGATCCATCCTAAGATAAAATACAGGAAATAGTATAAGGACAGACTAGATGGACTGTGAGGTCTTTTTCGGCCATCAATCTTCTATGTTTCTATGTTAAGAACTGATGCTGGAGTTGGGCATGGCTAAGCTGATGAAAAGAAGGACATGACACCAGTGTTCCAATATCTCAGGGGTTGCCACAAAGAAGAAGGAATCAACCTACTCTCCAAAGGACCTGAAGGTGGAACAAGAAGCAATGGGTGAAAACTAAACAAGGAGAGAAGCAACTTAGAACTGAGAAGAAAATTTTTGAACAATATATATATTGCTCAAAAAATAAATAAAGGGAACACTCAAATTACACATCCTAGATCTGAATGAATGAAATATTCTCATTGAACACTGTTCTGTACAAAGCTCAATGTGCAGGACAGCCGGTGAAATTGACTGTCCATCAGTGTTGCTTCCTAAATCGACAGTTTGATTTCACAGAAGTTTGATTCACTTGGAGTTATATTCTGTTGCTTAAGTGTCCCCTTTATTTATTTTTCTGAGCAGTGTAGGTACACACACGTACTTCAGGTATGTCAAATATGCGCAGCCCCGGGACTACCCGACAAGCAGGGCCAGCCTAAATCTTTCTCTGGCTGCCGGATTCTGGCTGCCTCGTTGCTTGGGGGAGGGGAGTGGGGGGCAGGAGGAGGAGGAGGAGAGGGGGAGGGGGGAAGAAAGGGGGAGCAGGATTTAGCAAGCCAGCCCCCTTCCCTCCGTCCCGCTCTTCCTTCGGTCGCCTTAATGTGGGGAGGGGGTGGGAGGGAGAGCGAGGGGGGAGGGCAGGGATTAAGTTACCGATAGTTTCACCCTTTGCTGGGATTTTTACAGGGAAAAGCCCGCCGTAGAGCAGGTAAAGCTGTGTCAACAGCCCGCAGCTACCCATCGGAGGGTTACGGAGCGGACACGGCCCCGGGGCGAGAGATCTTGCAGATTTCTCTTTGTAGGCTCGCTCTCACACACACACACACACACACACACACACACACACACAAAATACACACAGAGGGAGGGAGGGAGATGGATGGGTGGATATAGGTAGGTAGGTAGGTAGGTACATACATACACATATGGATGGATATGTCCGACATATCCGATCTATAGTAGTCTCCCTTTTCATTATCAGCAAAAATATACACACACAAAAAGAAAGAAAGCAGGAAGGAAGGAAAGAAAGCAGGAAGGAAGGAAGGAAAGAGAGAGAGAGAGGGAGAGAGAAAGAAAGAAAGAAAGCTGATAGGTAGCTGAAGAAAGAGGGAAAGCTGATAGACACACGCACGCAGAGCTGTCAAACAAGCGGCGGTGGGGGAAGGAGGAGGATGAGGGGAGGGGGCGCAGGTTTTCTGGCCGAAGGGGGAGAGAAGCAACGCCAACCCCGCGTTGTAGACCCGGCTGCCTGTCCTCGATTCGTCCCCACGCCCACGCGGGGCTGCCCTCCAAAGTGGGCCTCCAGCGAGCGTGGGCGCCCGCGTGGACTAACCTTGTTCCCACCTGGACAGCTCGAGGGGCCCCGATCTAGAATCGTATCCGAGCGATCCCCCAACCTGGGAGGCCGGCCCTTCCGAAGTGGGCGGCCGAAGCCGAAAGGGCCGGCTGAAGTGACTCCGCGGGGCGGGTGGCTCTCGGCCTCCTCCTTCTCCTCAACCCACGGGAAGCGCCCGCGAGGGTGACCCTCTCCCTCTCAAAAAAGTCGAGCTTTTGGCTTCTCTTAAAAAAAACCCCTTCCCTTGTTGGACCCAACTTTTCTGAAACTCCGCCACGCGCTTCAATTTTGCGGGGAAGAGGTAGTGGTGGTGGAGAGGGCTCGCGGTATCGAACCCTCGAGGGTGCTGAATTCGGACTTGAGTTTCCCTTCCTATCTGCTGGTTGCGACTCTCGACCTTTTCTTGAAAATCCCACCCCTCCCCCCTCTCTCCCTCCTCCCTCCCTCTTTCTCTCTCTCCTCTCTTTTCCTCTCTCTCTTCCTCTCTCCCTCTTTCTCTCCCCCTCTCTCTTCCTCTTCCTCCCTCCCCCTCTCTTGCTCTCCTTCCCTCCCTCTTTCACTCTCTCTCCTCTCTTTCTCTCTCACCTTCCCCCTGCCTCTCTCTCTCCCTCCCTCCCCCTCTCTCTTTCTCTCCCTCTTCCTCTCTCACTCACTTCCCCCTCTCTCCCTCCCCCTCTTTCTCCCTCCCTCCCTCTCTCCCTCCCTGTCTTTTCCTCCCTCTCTCCCTCCCTCTTTCTCTCTCTCCTCTCCCTCTTCCTCGCTCCCTCACTTCCCCTCTCTCTCCCTCTGCCTCCCTCCCTCTCTTTCTCCCCCCCTCTCCCTCTCCCTCCCTCTTTTCCTCCCTCTCTCTCTCTCCCTCTCGCCCTCTTTTTCCTCTCTCTCTCCCTCCCTCCCTCTTTCTCTTTCTCTTTCTCCTCTCCCTCTTCCTCGCTCCCTCACTTCCCCCTCTCTCTCCCTCCCTCTTCCCCCTTCTCTCCCTCTCTCCCTCTCCCTCCCTCCCCCTCTCTCCGAAAATTGGGGAAGGGAGGGAGGGAGGAGGAGCAGGGAAGGGGGTCAGGAGAGTCGTGAGAAACCCCCCCTCCTTTACACAGTGTAGAAGGCACCTGGCCGGTCACCAGCCCAAGCAGGAGACCCTAACACCTGCCTCTACCGGGGCTCGAACTCACAAACCTCCCGGTTGCCAGGCGCGGGCTCTCCACCGCCTCGGTTGCTGGCTATTCCTTGGGGCTTTCTGCCCCCACGCGAGTGGGAAGGGGTGGGGAGATCCCCTCGAGGGGTTGGCGGAGGTGGAGCAACACCAGGTTTGGGGGCGAAGAGAAGCCAAATATCAAAGCAAAGGCTCGGGGACATCGATCGGGGAGGAGGGGCTGGGGGGGGAGGGAGAATTACGGTGGGTGGTAAAGAGCAGCGGGGAAACTTGCCAATCTGAACCATCGCCCCCCCCTCCCCCCCCCCGCATCACCCCTGCCCCCAGGACAGGCTGGTAAGTCAAACCTGCTACACCGGCTCCGAACGGGGGAACTTTGAACATTTCCAAATTGGGGAGGGGAGACGGGGGAGGAAAGGAGGGGGAGGAGGAGGAGATGGGGGTCCAGGAGTCCGAACCCCTGAGCCCGACCCTCCGTAACGCCTCCATTCAGACGTGCAAAAGAGATCCGTGTTGGGTGAGTGGGAGGACGCGCGATCCCAGAAGGTAACAGTTAATATTTTAAATCTTCAGAAACGAGACTGCTGGTCAAATGAATTTTGTGAGGCTGGGAAAGAGGGGGGGATTTAAAGAGACCCGGCTCCCAGCCATTCTGCCTCTACCTAGGCTCGAACTCACAAAGGCGAGAGCTTCTCCGCCGCCTCGGTTGCTCGCTGTTCCTTGGGGGGCCGGCTAGCGAAAAATCCCCGCTTTCTGACCCGGTTCCCGGGTCAAATCCAGCCAATCTTCGGGGTAATATTAAAAACAGAGTCGTGAGGGACCTCACAAGGTCATCTAGTCCGACCCCGGCCTTACGCCGTTCCTTTAGGGCGCTCTGCGATTGGTTTCTACCCGATGGGAGGGGGGGTCACGTCTCCGCGCAAAAGCCCCTCGAATCCACCCACCCTCCGTTCCTTGCCAAGCCTCTGGATCGAACCAGCGCGGACACCCACCTCGACGAGAGCGCGTTCACACGTGCAGCCGCCGATCGCTTGAACACGAGTCTCGCTTTGCCGACTACTCCGGCCGCCGTCCACCGACCTCCGGGGGAGGGAAAGGCGGGGCGATGGGGCCTGCTGGTATCCTCCTCCTCCTCCTCCTCCTCCCAACGCTTCGATTCTCCCAAGGAGGCGTTACACGGAACTTGAGCGGAACCGAATTATAAAGTTTACAGGTCATTCGGACAAGCCTGTTCGGCTTTCCCCGCAGCAGTGGCGGCCTGGCGAGATCACCAGCAGAGGAAAGGTGGCGTAGATTTGGGGGGGGGGGGCAGAAAGAGAGAGGAAACACCCCAAGAACTGATGGATTCCGGTCCGGAGGGCTCGTTCCGGAGTAAACCAGCTAAGACCACCCCGTAAGGGCCTCGCCCGCTCGCCCTCCGCCTTTGCAACCCCGTGTTGTTGTTGCTGAGCCTAGTTGCAAGCGGAAATACAGCCCGCTCTGTAGCTTCTGTCAAGATTAAAAGGTTAAAAACGAGACTTTTCATAGGCCGTCGTTTCATACATTTTATTTACGTTTTAGGGGAATTCTGCACTACTGTTTTTTTTTTTTTTACAGTATTCTGGCCTTCCCGTATATAAATGTATAGGTAGATGGGAGGGAGAGGGAGAAGGAGGATGGATGATTGGGGGGAGATGGATGGATGGACGGAGATGAAAGAAAGAAAAAGAAAAGAGAGAGAGAGAAAGAAGATAAAGAAAGAAAGAAAGAAAAAGAAAGAGAAAGAGAGAGAGAAAGAAAGAAGATAGAGAAAGAAAGAAAGAAAGAAAGAGAAAGAAAGAAAGAAAGAGAAAGAAAGAAAAAGAGAGAAAGAAAGAAGAGAAAGAAATAAAGAAAGAGAAAGAAAGAATATAGATAAATGCATACATAGAAAGAGATACATTAGATATGAGATTGATGGATGGATGGATGGATGGATAGTCACAAAAGAAAGAAAAAGAAAGAAAGAGAGAGAGAGAAAGAAAGAAAGAAAGAAAGAAAATACTGTAGATAAAGACATACATAGAAAGACAGATACATTAGATATGAGATTGATTGATGGATGGATGGATGGATAGACAGAAAAGAAAGAAAAAGAAAGAAAGAAAGACAGAGAGAGAGAGAGAGAAAGAAAGAAAGAAAGAAAGAACATAGATAAAGGCATACATAGAAAGACAGATACATTAGATATGAGATTGATGGATAGATAGACAGACAGACAGATAGAATGTAGATTAGATAGACAGAAAGACAATAGATAGATGATATAGATATAAATACAAAGATAGATTTTCTATCTTATGTCTGAGTTTTTATCTGTCTTTCTGACATACATTCGACATTAGATAGATAGATAGATAGATAGATAGATAGATAGATAGATAGATAGATAGATAGATAAATGGTATAGACTAGAGGATGAAAGAGGACAGACCCTAGAAAATAGATGGATGGTTGACAGATGATTGACACACAGTAGATCTTCACAGTAGATACACAGACAAGGTCCCTAGACCCACGCATGATGTCATGGAATCGGATATTTTAAAAGCTGAAATTTATTTCACCTGAACATAAGCTGCTTACCCAATAATATTCTGCATTTGGCATTTATGGGGTCTTAGCACATTCAGTCCATTTTAATACAGATGTATTGGTCCGGGGTAGCAGTTATTCGCATTAAAAAAGAGGAAATGCAGTTAAAAATATTTTAGGTTCCAGTTAACTTTGTGTTTTGATAGAAAGCCAATTTATTTAGCAAAACTTGATTGTTTGTTTTGTTTTATTTGTTTTATTATTTTTTATTCATTTATTCATTCGTTCAGTTTGGCCTCCTAAACAGTCTTCGATTTCAACTTTATAAAAACATGACACGTGTGAGCACACACACAAACACATACGTGTCTTTTTCTGCACCCTGAACCTGGATAAAGGGTCAACCCAGAGAACCAGGGATGAATCCTCACGTTCAAATAACACCCGAGTAAAGCTGCCCACGTTGACTTCTTTCTGGCCTTCTTCGAGTCTGGCGTGCTGGGTTTTTTGTTTTTTTGGAACAGACTTTGGGAATTCACACAAAACGGGCTGCACTTCTCCTTCCAATGGCCGTGAGAATGGAAAAACCCCGCAGCCCAATCGCAAAAAAACCCCTCCGGCGCTTAACCCCAAAACGCTAAAGGAAATTTGCTTCCAAATGGGATAGGTCCATACGTTTCATACCGACCCTTCTCTCCACGTTTTGGAAAATTAATCTCTGTGTTTACTAGATTAAGTGGCAAACGGAGAGACGTTTGAAATGGTATTTTTTTAAAAAAAAATTATAGGCCAAGGCTGCTTCTGTAGGTTGGGGAGGAGAGGAAGGGAGAAGGAAAAAGAAAGGAAAGGGGGAAGAAGGAAAAGAAAAGTAAAATAAGATTAAAATAAAATGAAATGAAAATGTGTTCAGCATTCGGAGGAATTGTTCCAGCAATTGACCGACTTGGAAAGCAAAGCCAAAACCTCGCCTCCTTCCTTCCCTTCCTCTCCTCTCCTCTTCTTTGCCATCATCTTTCCTCTTTTTCCTTTCCTTTCCTTCTTTCCTTTCTCCTTTTCTTCCTTCTTTTCTTTCCTTTCTTCTTTCCCCCTTTCCTTTCCTTCTTTCCTTTCTCTTTTCTTCTTTCCTTTCTCCTTTTCTTCTTTCCTTCTCTTTCTCCTTTCCTTCTTTCCTTTCCTTCTTTCCTTTCCTTTCCCCTTCTTTCCTTTTCTTCTTTCCTTTCACCTTTTCTTCTTTCCTTTCTTTCTTTCCTTTCTTTCTTTCCTTTCCCTCTTTCCTTCCTTCCTTTCCCTCTTTTCTTCTTTCCATTGCTTCCTTCCTTCCCTTTCTCCTTCCCTTTCTTTCCTTTCCTTCTTCCCTCGATTCCTTTCCTTCTCCTTTTCTTTTCTCCCTTTCCTTTCCTCCCCTTCCTTTCTCTCTTTTCCCTGCTTTCTACCCTTTCCCTGTATTTCCTCCCCTCTCTCCTCAATGGTTCACCGCCTCTCTTTTTTCCAAGCCGCCTTTACAAAGCGCAGGAAGGAGGAGCGACCAGGGGGCGACTTACGCGAACGGGGGGGGGGAGGGGGGGCTGGGAGCAGGGTTTTTTTTTGGGGGGGAGGGTTGCATTGATCCCTGTTCTGGAATCGCCCCCTTCTTTGAAGTCAGGGACGGGGCTGTTGTTGAAGCCACCTTGGCTATTCCACGCGTGTCTGCCCGCGTCCTGTCCTCCTGCTGAGGACAGCCGAAACAAAGCGAGGCGGGTGGGTCATTCGGATCGCCTTGGGTCAGCGCCAAGTGGAGGTCAAACGCCCCTCCAGAAATCCCACCTTTTAAAGAAAATCCCCTTTTGACTCTGTTTTAAGGCCCGGCGTCCCTGAAGATCATTCGGGCTCAGCCAGGGGCAGGCGGGGAGGGGTTTATTCCCCAGTTCTCCCCAAGCCCCCTTCATTCCCTCCCCTCCAAAAAGATGACAAACCAACGGTTTTAATTCCGGCAGAATATCCGAAACCAATCGATACATGCCTGGATATGTCGGTTTAAGCGATATTTCAATCCGGAGACAGGATCATGATAAAAGATGATGATGATGATGATGATAGCGATGATTATTATTAATAATAATGATAATAATGATAAGGGTGATAACGATGATGTTGTTGATAATAAGAATCCATACTAACCTACCAATGATAATGATAATAATTTTATATTATTATTATCATCATCATCATCATCATCATCAACATCATCATCATCATCATCAACATCATCATCATCATCATCATCATCATCATTATCATTATCCATACTAACCTACCCAGGCTTCATGCTCAGGAAAATCCAGAGCATGAGACTGAAGGATGCAATGCAATGATAATGATAATGATTTATATAATAACAATAACAAAATAATAACAATAATAATAATAATAATAATAATAATAATAATAATAATAATAATAATAATAATAATTCTTCATACTAACCTACCCGGAATTCATGCTCAGGGAAATGGCCTTTCGAGACTGAAGGATGCTAATGCAATGATAATGATGATGATGATGATGATGATGATGATGATGATGATGATAATGATAATGATAATGATAATGATAATGATAATGATAATGATAATGATAATGATAATGAATGTCCTCTGGGAGTTGGGCGGCATATAAATTCAAATAATCAATAATAAAAAGAAAAATAATAAAAATAAAACAGATAATAGAAATAATAATTGATCATAAGTGATAATAGTAGTAATAATTGATTATCATAACTGATAATAATAATCGATAATAATAATAATAGACGTACGGAAAAGCGCCAATTGACATAAAACCGCTGCTCCACGCGGCCCGTATATCTGGGCGGTTGAGATACAAACTATAATCTCTGGTCATTTCAGCAGGAAACGAGAAACGGACTGGCGACAAAGCGACACGAATGATAACACGAGAAAAAGCCGCGCCGCGTTCACATGATCGGTCTTAAAGCGGGGCCTGAATTTTCTGGTTTCACCTGGCTGAGCCACCCCAACCCCGCCACGTTCGTCCGAAAACGTAAACCCGGTTTGTAAGACCGGCCAAGCTTTACCGTGCCCAATGCGAATCCCCGCTCTTTTTTCAGCTCGGAAACTGACCTGGTTGTGTGCACGTGAACCCGGGCGAAGGATTCGAGCGCGGTTTCCAGAATTGCAGCCCCGCAAAGCCGAACCGAGTCCCTAGAACTCCAGGCCCGCAAAGCCGAACCAGGTCCCCGGAATTGCAGGCCCGCAAAGCGGAACCGGGTGCCCAGAATTGCAGGCCCGCAAAGCGGAACCGGGTGTCCAGAATTGCAGGCCCGCAAAGTTGAACCAGGTGCCCAGAATTGCAGGCCCGCAAAGCCGAACCGGGTGCCCAGAATTGCAGGCCCGAAAAGCCGAACCGGGAATCGCGAGCCCGCCAACCGCCCGAGCTGACGGTTGTCGTCCGCCTCGCAGCCCGCCGGACCAACCGAAGCCGGTCCAGCAAGCGGGCGAACTAGGGAAAAAATTTGCAAAGACCCAGCTTGACGTGGAGGAAGTAATAATAATAATAAAGACGAATCCTTCCGCCCGTGGATCCAAACCATTCGCGGCAAAGGCAATGTTTAGCCGCGGCGCGCAACTTCTTGCAAACGCCGCGTTAGCTAATTCCTTGCAGCCGAGCCCCGCCGCGTTCAGACGAACACGCTTGGCGGCAGGAGAGCTCCAAAAGCACCCCACCTGGGTCTCTGGAACGAGGCGGGTTTGCCAACGGGCGTCCGGATAGCTGGCAGGTCGCTCTGCCCTCTGCTGATGCCCGACGCTTTCTAAGCCCCCACGCGAAACCCGCTCCGGAGTCCCCGAAGATGGCGAGTGAGGTGCACGGACGCCCAGGCACGCGAAGGCGTGGAAGCGGCACGAGAACAATGCCAGAGAGAGAGGGAGGGAGGGAAGG